>NC_135076.1:8597500-8622500 GCF_051107435.1 Chaetodon auriga | reverse complement strand
AGCAGAGAGAAGTCGGCTGCGCTGTCACTCAGCTGGTTTTAGGGTTAAAGGCTAAAGAAAATGTTGAGGTAGCGTCCATCAGTGTGTTGCTGTTACTGGCAGAAAGGATCAGAACCTAAAAGTCATCAGGAAGGAAGAAAAGCCCAACAAATGTGCAACATGTCTAAACTTCCACCTGTTTCATTCTGGCAATTAGGTTAAAATGTTTTTCATGTTTGTGCAGTTTTGTATAAAAGCTTTGTTTATTTTCCTGAAGACTGTGTCGTTTTAATGGTTTTCAACTATTCAAACCAATAATAGTACTGCAGCTTTCAAAATTTAGAACAATAAAAATCTAGTTGTTTAGGAAAAGGGTTTGAATCCCATTGATGAGACTTTTAATTCCTTTAAAATAATGTAGAATAGTGACCAGTCTGGATTGTGTGCAAAGTCTTTGCTAACTTTTGCACAACTTTAAACACTCCCTTCTTTTATCACGGTATGTCCCAACTTTAATGTACTTTTTTGGCATGAGATACTTTGAATTATGGGGGCAAGATACGATCAAAAACAGTTTCCTTGTTTAAGTAAGTTCCTAATTCACAAATGAATCACCAGCCATGTTTGCTCTAAGACAAATGAAACAAGATGTAACACTGTCAATAGCCACTTAACCTTTTTAACATCACTGATAACCTACTGAATTTAAAGGACTCTCCTAAATGTCAGACAAATCCCCTTAATCTTAATAAAAGTTGAAAGAAAGCTTCTTTTTAAATCTCATTTAATGTATGAACAATACAAGTTCCTCTCCATCCTTCTGTGCCTCCCACCATGCCAGATCAGTGTTTCTGTTCCCCCCTCTGCCTCGCTGCGCTGTCGGCTCAGGGTGTGAGCAGAACAACGTTAATGTGTGGAGACACCTGACAAGCCCGCTGGCCTTTAGGGCTCAGCCTAATCACTCTGGACCCAAACCCATCGGGAATTAAACCTGCAAAACCAAACAGTCACTGTGGGAGCTGGCTGGCATCTGCTGGGGCCACTCGAACGGCCGCTGAGGGACAGGACATTGCGAGCTGCATGCCGGTGAAAATGCATTGTTTTACGAGAAAAGCCTTAAGCGGGGTTATATGCACAACTGCAATGCAAACAATTAGCTGGGAGACATGCTGTAACTTTAATTTTGTAGAAATGTACAGCTTTTCCTTACAAATCAGAGCACTGGAGTGCATGAAAATTAGTACATTTGTGCATGATTTAATGGTTTATGTCCGTCTCCTGTCATATGTAAATGACAAAGGGCCAATGTATTTGCATGCTGGCTACAATTGCAAGACTATTTATCTGGTTTTGCTGAAGCAGAATACATCATGGAGAACTTCTTCTACTATTGCTACCTCTGTCGGCCGTTTTACACAGGACAATGATTTTTAACTGTGGCAGTAAAATCTGACAGCATTAACGTCTCAGGGTTGAATCCTGCACACATGCACAAACATATTCATGCGCCATAGTATTAAAAAATGTCCAGAAAATGATAGTTCTCTATGACCAGGCAGAGTCTGATAAATGCTGGCTTATGACAACATAAAGGAGGTTGGACAGCTAGAGGCCAAGAGTCAGTCTGAAGATGTCGCTGTAATGTGTTTGAACTAACATTAAAGCCCCTTTTCCACCATTCAGAGTACAGTAGTGCGTTAACTTTAAAATTAATGGGGATTTTCCAGTGTTTAAAGTACAGTAGCTTGTTAACTCCGGTATCTGTTAAGCCACGCAGGGCCCCTCTCCACTCTCTCTCTCTCCAGATGCCCTCATTAATTTTAGATTGGCTCTAAATGAGTCTCCTTCATCGTAGCCGAGGTTTTCTAAATTAGATTCATTTATATTTAAATTGTGAAACAGGCGTGGTTAATGAGAGAATCATTATTTTTGGGGTTATTTCAGATGGGCTGATAGTTGGACAGCTCAGTGCTGTGTGAAGTCAAGCCACCAGAGGAGGCACACATGATGTGAAAAGCACAGCATTTGGGCTTTTCATTTTCTCTGAGTGGCACTGAGAATCACCTTTCCACAGGATTTCAAAATAAAAGCATGGCCTTACTGGAGTAATTGTTTGTAAGATCACGGCAAGCACTGTTTTGAAAAGTTTAAATGAGCAAAACAAAGAACAAATGAGGGACTGATGACTGCTGAGATTTTCTGAACAGACATAAAATATCTTATGCACGAAAACAAACAAAATCAGACATATGGGAGCTTCTCAAGCATTTCAGTGTGAGCCATTTAATGTACTTTACATTTCTTTTTCTGTCGAGGTGTAAAGATCAGATCCTTTGCTGCTTGGAAATTAAATGTGTTGTCTGCATCTGTTAGAAGGGAGAACATGCAAAGTGGAACCTGCCTGACTGTCAATTATACACAACACATCCTTGTTTGTTTCCCTTGTTAACACCTAATTTAACACTCTTAAAACTAATGTGCCATTTTCAACACATCCGTGTAGTTTTCAGCACCACATGTGCCAAAAACGCATTACAAGACACACATGTTGACTTCACAGGTGCCTCTATCGACACATGATGTCCCGACAAAGCAGCAGGACGCCTCTCGACCTAAACTGCTAAAATTGGAGTGTTGGAAATGTCACGTTTAAGGAAAAGAGGACATGAGGTGGAACAACAGAGCTTCCCCCGTCCCTGCGAACCCATCCATCTATCTCATAAAAAACACAAATCACACAGAGCTTTACAGCTGTACGTCTCCTTACAAGGCGTCTCACAGCTCTCGGCGTCCTATAGCAACCCCCAGCTTCTCCCCGCCAGGAATTTGACTGTTAGGAATCTAAGTGCCAGGCGTTTAAAACCTGAGGAATGCTATTGTTCTGGTCACAGCTGCACTAGCACTGGCCTGGCTACTGCTGCCGCTGTGTGTGTGAGTGTGGGGAAGAGGGAGGAGGTGGAGGAAGGAGGGCGGGAGGAGTGGAAGGTGTGAAAAAGGCAACTTTACGTGTTGCCAGCACTCTGCGGTCTCGTGACAAAGCAGCACATAGTTGACAGAGAGTTGACACATTCCTCAGGCCTGGATGGTTGCAAAGCTTTCTCCTCCCTCTCTCACTCTCCCTCTTCTTCTACCATCCTGCAGCATCACCTGTCCAACTTTATGTCTGTGCCTCTCTCTCAAACAGAGAAATGCACGCAACACACATGCGCAGAACTGCAGGGAACACGGCCACATGTACGCAGAGAAGAAGCGCAGGTTTGAACCCACCAGAAGTTCAGGTGGTGTAGGTGTGCTCGTCATAAATGGGGCTTTTTAAATGTAAATAAATATTAAGGCTTCTTGAAAAATATATTTTGGTACTGGTGGGTTGGAATCAGCAACAGATAGTTTTGTTTGTTCATGTTTTTCTTTTGTATAAAGATTACATATATCTTTTTGGAAATTATCAGTGTCTCTTGTCGACTGCAATGTCCTCCTCACTGGTCAACCAAAAAACACTGCACTGCTCACTACAGCTAATTCACTGCAGCTGTCAGAGTCCTGAAAGGAAAAAACGAATCACATCAAATAATAAATGATAATAAACTTCATTTATATAGCACTTTTCCCAAAGTGCTTCACAGAATAAAAGAATACAAGAACAGACAGAATAAAAGCATAGTATGACAGACAATATTCCACTCCCAGATATATACACGTATGTGCTCTCACACACACTCACACACACACACACACTCACACACACTCACACACACACACACACACACACACACACACACACACACACACACACACACACACACACACACACACACATACCCACGCCCGGTGCTGAGACATCACATCTGTCAGATCTTGGCATTTGTCTTCTGTCTATTTGTCTATCACATGATGAGAACTGCGTCTCTCCACTGTGCAAACTATCCATCTGATGAGTCAGACATAGTGCAGTTGAAAGCATTGAAAAGTTAGTAAGATGATCAGATCAATGAAGCACACTGAACCTCCCCTGACATGAAATGTGTTACATACTGTAAATAAAGTTTTGCTTTATTTATTATCTAGGTAGGGGTCATACATAAGCCTGCGTTGGTCTATTTTCTCTCTCCCTGCGCAGTATTTTATTTTATTTTATGATATTTTATGTTTATGTCCTTTGTGTGGTTGTAATGTGCAAAAAAACTGTGAATGTTGCCATAAATTCATCTCATTTGATGTATCACGACACTCGTAACAGAGAGAACATTCTCTTTGCATGCAGAGAGAGATAAAGATAGATATAGATATGTTTCAGATATGATACATGAAGCAGAAGCAACAGTAGTGAGATGGCAGGGCTCTCGCTCTCTCCCTCTCTCCCTCTCTCCCTCTCTCTCTCTCTCTAGTAATTACCATCCAGCTGCTTGGAGGAACAATGCTTGGCTCTCTTCCAGATGGCTGACTTCATACACTCTGTGCCACGCTCAATTTGGAGCGCAGCGGAAGCTGGGCATGACTGGCACCCTCCAGGGCATTGCTGTGTCTTTCTATGGGACTCACTGGGTGTGTGTGTGTGTGTGTGTCTGTGTGCCTTTGGGTGTGTTCCCTAAACCTACCAGTTCCCGTTTGCCATCCGGTTCGTGCATTGTCCTGGTGTCTTGATCGTGTCTTCGCTCTCCTGTTACGTCACTGGAAAGACAAAGCAAAATGAAAAAATTAATAAAAAGTGATGATCAGTGACACAGGTAATTGATTTTGCTGCAGATTCTTAACAGCAGTGTTATATGTTGTTAGCAGGGAAATCCTCAAGGATAAATTATGCATCATATTTTTCTGCTGTGTCTGCAGCATTTAGATGAAGATCAGAGCGGAAGCTCCAAGTGATGGCCAAACAGAGGAAGGAAGAATGAGCTGTACAGGCTCAGAAGTGTCGGTCAGCGCCAGATTAAAAAAAAAAATACAAAAATTACCACATCATTATCTTTTCAGCGTGTTTAGTGGAGCTGATGTGTTTGAATTCATCGGAGGCACATTTATAAAACACTCAGCCTCGGTGAAAAGCTGCTGAGACTAAAAGGTCAGAGTTCATGGTGAAATCCTTGCACACCCACAACAGCTCCCACTGCTTCCTGATACACAAAGTTTTGTTACCAGGCAACTAGTACCGTTCAGGCTAGTAACTCGCTGACTTTCTTCCCTTCGTGCACTGCAATTAAGTTTATCTGCAGAAAGTTAGAGCTGACTCTTTGGTGTTGAGCTTTGGCTAAAACTAATGTAGCAGCAAATCTACTAGCATCCATTTGAATATGAAGAACTCCCTCATTATACGGGTCAAAGGAAGCTATTGTTGCCCCCACATGCATACATACGTATGTGTGTGTGTGTGTGTGTGTGTGTGTGTGTGTGTGTGTGTGTACAGTACCCCCTCCCACCCCACAGTACCCCCTCTCAGCCCACTCCAAACTTGTCTGAATAGGGTGTAGCACGACCCGGCTCTTCCTCCTTCAGCACAATGAGGACCTGTTTGGGTCCAGCATGGCCAGTTACCCAAATCCCTCTGCCCAAAAAAAGCAACACAAACAAATCCACACACACATGCATACACACACACACTATCAGCCCCAGTCTGTCCCCTACTGTTTTGGACAGAAGGGCATTTAAAGAGTAGAGACAAACAGCAACAGTTGCTAATTGTTGTGTAACAGTTCGGCAAGGAGATAGCAGCATTAAAACAGAAAGCTGTACAGTTCTTTCAGACGGTCACACCATCCAGCTGACGTGATGCTGTTCAACAGAAACTTCCTCACACGATATGTATGAGCGAAGACGAAAACTGGAACTGTTTAATTCATTCGCCTCACTCCGTTTCATACAACCAAGCAACCACGTTAGTGACTCCTGCACCAACGTTAAGAGAAGAACAGTTTTCAGTTTTTTCAGTTGTTTTTAGTTTAAACCTCTCGAAGAGACAGAAAATCTTTTTATTATTTTACTACACTGATATTTTTATTTTTTCTTTTATTACAATAATAACATAATTAAGATATCTACTATATGCTGATGAATTGCTTAGCGTTAAAACTGCACACTCATTTATCAACCTTCACGGTAAAACATAAAAAAAACGAAATTCAAAATAGTTAAAAAAAAATAATAATAAAAAAAATAAAAAAATTGCCTGAGGTTGAAAAGTTGATGTATAGATGGAATTAAAATTTGCAATTGAAAGAGGCTTAGTGAATAAATCATCACGTACATGATGCACAAATTCCACTGAAGCGACAAGACAAACAGACCAGAACACGGGTCTGCGTTACTGTAACGCTCCTCTCATTAATGCACAAAACAGACTTAAAGGCCAACATTTCCATCATGTTTCCTGTATTGTTTCCCACCTTTTGAGGATCCACTGGTTCTCTTAATGACTATTTACCTCTACGCACTCAACTTATATACATATATAGTTTATATAGTGGTTAAAAATGGGATATAACATAAAGGAATGAAGAGGTATGGATATACTGCATAAGCCAGTGAGGATCAGGGGTTGAATACCCATGTAGTTTAATGGGTACAGCAAGGTACTATTACTGCCAAGCCACTGGACTAGAAAATGTATAAGGTACGGTTACATGGCTAACTCAGCCTAGCATTAGTGGCAGGGAGGAGAACGGTAATGGAGAACCTGCAGGGAACAGTGCTACCAGTCAAACAGATCAAATATTGATATTACTGACTTGAAGCTGCCAATAATTTGTAGCTGTTTTCATTGTCTGTGAGCAGTCTGTTACATTGTTTGACCTCCACAGGCCTCAACATAATATATGGTATGTGTTTTGTATTGAGACACATCGTTGTATCTATATTAATGTCTGCCTCAGTGCAGTCACTGTACATTCGTATGAACTCCACCACGAATACAATAACAGTAATGTCAATCCCCATTTGCAAGCATGAGTGTGAGGCTGGTGCAGCGTGGCAGAGGGCCAGGCCAAAGCAAACAGAGGTGTGTTTCTGATTTGACTGCACAGCCACTGCTGTTACAGAGTTAATTTAGAGACATGGCCAAGTGTTAACAAACGGTTGTGTTTTTTAAGACGGTCCCACTGAACGTCTGAGGGACTTCAGCAAAAGTCTGTGTCGGTTTGACTTTTCTAAAACAGCACTGAACACTCGGTTTTGGAGTATTTAAGAATGAGATTAGCTTTTATTACAAGTTCCTTTATAGTTACTTTGTTTTACTTCCCAAAATATACATTATTTTACAGCTGATTTCACTTGCCTAAAAATACTTTTAGGGTAGGTTTATTTGCCTAAACACCACTTCACTTCACAGTGAGTTTCAGTTTTCTAAAGTTTGTTGAGTTTACTTTAATAAATATACTTTACATCTGTATTTTGTTTTGGATTTACTTTCCTAAAAAGTTGGTTGAAGTTTTGTATTTTCCAGTTAGTCTAAATGTATAAATGAACATGAAGAAAGACTGATGATGACCAGTTATTCAGTGCTTTTATACCTCTAGCCACCATGCATACATGTGTGAGTGTACTGATGCTATTATACATTTGAGTGAACATGTATGCGTGATGATGCACAGGTATACAAATACAGAACAAGTGTGTGACTTTTACACCAACTATACTACATTTACGCATGTGTTTACCAAACTTGTGAATATAACTGCATGGGAATTAATTTTTGTATATCTGTGTATGTGACCTTGTGTTAATGTCTGTGTGCGTGTGTGTGTGTGTGTGTGTGTGTGTGTGTGTTAACGACAGCACACCCCCAGGCAGGGCCCCCCACAGTGTCCAGGGGGATTGTGGGTCGTTGGGAGAGGGTTTGGATTCTGGCTTTGTTTGTCTCTGTATGCTGACATCACTGTGCTGATGGCACTAAATCCCCCGTTCTACTGCACACAGCACTTTCTATACAAAACACCAACACACGCACGCACACACACACACACACACACACACACACACACACTAACACACATGGTACGAGTAATGCCAACTTGGCCAAAAAAAAAAAGCTCTTTCTCTTTTTAACACACGTGCAGACATCCATGTATGCATATATGGATGCACCACCCTCTCTCTCTATCTCTCTCACACACACACACACACACACACACACACACACACACACACACACACACACAGCTGACAGTGTGATCATCATATTTGTAGCTTTATTTGGCCTCCTGCATGAACTTCAAATTGACAAATGTACTTTTTAAATAGACATTCGACTTTGCCTCCCACCTGTTGATAAAGTTTTGCGACCCACTGACGCCTTGTCTTATCAACATCAACTCAATTAATCACTAAACTGAGATTTCATTTCAGTTTTGAGATTAGCTGAAAGTAATGTAAAAGACCTTCATACACGTATAGTTTTGATGTTGATAGTCCAGTAAAACCATTCTGACCATGTATTCCAGCATCACAGTTATCTGTGTGCTCCAAACATGGTGACATCTACATGTTCAACACAGAATAGTTCAATATATTGAATATAAATTATTTTATATTTCACTGCCTCAGAGCTGCAGTATTTCCATACGTCAGCCATGAGACACACACACACACACACACACACACACACACACACACACACACACATAGTCTATTTGCTCATAAGCTCAGCTATCTGACTCTGTCTTTACATAGCCTGGTTAAACATTAACAGCAGCCTTTCTCTTCCCTTCACTGCTGTCTTTGGTATGTATGGAGCTCAGAAAAGGGCAGGAGGAGTCCGTTCGGCGACACTTCCTCTCAAGCCTTGAGGAAGTGGGCTGTCATTTTTTCTCATTACTGAGTTGTTTATTGGTGGCATTTGTTATGTACAGAGAAACAAGAGCCCCTTTTCACAGGCTGCTCGCAGTGGGAATGTTGAGCCGTTATCCCGCCTCGCTGTTGTGTATAAAGCCTAAAAAAAGGGGCTAATGTCTCGATGGTCCTTTTCCACCGATCAACTGTCACACTTTAAGTCTGCCAGCAGCAGTGCTTGCAGGAGAAATGTTTTCAGAGGTGGTAAACACTCACGACAGGTTGTCTCATGTGTTAGCCCACAGTCTGAAGCTGCTGCAGAGTCCTATCATCATCCTTTTTGATAGGAGTGAGGGTGTAATCCACATGTGCACAAATTTTAGTGAATTAGAGTTACAACGCCACAGATCCTTGTGTGGAAATTTCCCCCCTTTTTTTTCAAGTTCCACTTTTTTGTGTCTTGCTCAAGGACACTTCAGGCAGTTGCTCTATGACACACTTTCAACCTGCATCCTTTAGATGAATTGCAGTCTCTTAAACCACTCAGCCTCCCTGGTGCTCTGGTATGGTTTGTAGTTTGCAGGGCATGCTGGGACATAATCCGGTCAAACAGGCACATGTCTGCACGCAAAAATCCTGACACACACATAGATACACAAAAGGCATGGCAACACGCACACATACACAAACACACAACCCACTGCTCCTGAGGACCCAGGGAAGCGGTTGGGATGGACCCAGCACTCAGAGCCACTCAAAGCCAATCAAAGCTGATGATAGCCCAGACATTTACACCATCCATCCACTGCCTCTCACTCGCTCTCTCACACACACATGCACACACACGTAAGGGGGGAAAAAAAAAAGTCCTCAGGTGATCGCCATCATCGTTACCACATCACTTGCAGGAGGAGGGAAAGAAAAAAGCGAGGGAGGGCATGTAGACAGAGGAGGGGAAATGGAAGGATGTGCACACGGAGCTCTGGAAGGATACTACTGGATGACTGATGTACTGATGAGGTGAAAGAATAAGGCAGAGTAAATCTGTGAAATAATAATTTGACAGAGGTGCAGGGGAAATATAAACCTGCCCCAATGAGAAGTTGGCTTGAAGGTGAAATATGACGTGTTGATTATTCAAAGTAAAACATTGCATGAGGATGATACGTTTGCATCCCTCTGCTCCTTCCTCTGAGGTGCAGATATGAACATTCATATTACCAAAACAGCTTTAACACATTCATTTATACACTTACAGAGTTTCATGATCAACTAAACTAAATTTTTTTTGTTGTACATGCCTGTCCATACACCGACAGCTTCAGAGTACTAAGATTTATACTGAACCTGTTGCACATAAACAACTGTTTGATTTCTCATTGCCTTTTCGTGCTCAGCTGTTTCCTGCAGCTTCAGGGATTCATCTGACACTGTGCTCTAAATTACTCCGAGACACAAAGACCAACTTTAGCTAAATAAGTGACAGTAAACACGAGTGCCATTTATCGACTTGACTCTAATTATCAAACTCCTTAACTTGAGGAGCTGTTTTGTTTCTCCCAATAATTTCACTCTCTGCCAAAACAAATTTTCTTTAGAATCAGTGTTTTTAACGTCTGTTTGAGATGTCTGATGATTCAAGGTCTGTATTTACGGGTTAGAAAAGATGAGCTCATTATGGTGTGCTGCTCATGTCTGCCAGTCCAACGCCTCGTCCTCGCTTCACGTGACTTTTAAGAATGCTACTAAGATATCACCGATTTCAAAATTCGATATCTTAACTAGAAAATCTCTGAGAGCAGAGTTCCAACATGTGTTTCTGATGGCCTGGAAACACCTCAGGCTTACCACAAACATTGAGAACGAGATCCAAAAGGATGTGAAGACAAATAAGGAAAGTACTATGTACACTAGTCAGGGTGCAAAATAAATTACCTGCATGATCCTGAGTAACGATTTATCATCGTCAGTGAACAACTCTGCTGTTCAGGAGTTATTTTGCAAGTGCAAGTTTTACCTCTTAAAGCACCTTGTATATCACTGTACCTCAGGGTACAGTGATATGTGATGTACTACATTCCCCACCATGCCTCTCAACTTCTTGCATTCAGCAGCTTGACAGACAGAGCAACAGGTCATAATGACAACATGGTGACAGACAGAGAGAGTATTTCAAATTCTGGATGCATGGAAGTAAAGATAGTGTGAAAGTTATTATGAACACACACACACACACACACACACACACACACACACACACACACACACACACTATGCACAACTGTTTCCATGCTCACTGATACTCAAACCCATTTTCCCAACGGTTGAAGACTTTTTAATAAACTTTTAATGACCACTCCAAGAACACGCCCTGTCCTTAAAGCACTGCTTCTCAGCTGCTTCTCTCTCTCTCTCTCTCACACACACACACACACACACACACACACACACACACACACACACACACACACACAGAGGGTCCTGTCAGGGCTAACTAAGCGGAGTGGCGGGCAGGGCAGCGTTTGGATTGGCTGGACAGGGGTTGCCGGGGGTTACAGTGGATTTGGTGGACCACCTGCTGAGACTCAGCCGCCAACTGACTGAAAACATTTACATCAGAAACCACCCAGGATAGAGACAGAGGGAGACGCAGAGGAAAAAAAAACTGGGAGAGAGGAGGTCCAGAGAGAAAGTTTGGAGTAAATGTTCTGTTTGTTAAAATCATCTCTGCTGTAAACTGGTTTCCTTCTCCTGTAGCCACAAATCAAATGGCACTGATGCAGCATTACTGGCCCTGAGGCACAAATAATTGATGTTAGAGCGGTGGTGCCGGAGGAGTAGAAATATAAACTAGAAATTTACGCCCAACATCATCCATCC
Source organism: Chaetodon auriga (assembly GCF_051107435.1). Lineage (NCBI taxonomy): Eukaryota > Metazoa > Chordata > Actinopteri > Chaetodontiformes > Chaetodontidae > Chaetodon > Chaetodon auriga. The sequence continues at coordinate 8,610,887 of NC_135076.1, read as the reverse complement.
CACAGAACACAGTAGAAATCTAATTTAGCTGCTTCTGTAGCGCAGAGGAAAGCTCTGCTCGTAGTTGTGTTTTCCAGTGTGTGAGAATGAGAGGGCTGCACCTGCAGAGGCAGCGCGGTGGCAGTGGAGCACGTCTGTGTTTGCTCGCAGTGCAGCAGTTGTCTGGGACTGATGGGGTAAAACTACTTCCCAAAGCCCGGAGTGTTCAAGGTGTCCGCGTGGGTCTGCATACAGCCGGAGCTGTTTATGTGCACGGAGAGAGTCTGGCACGCAGTCAAGGCAACAACAAAGTTTCATTGACAACAGCACAAAAAGTTTGGTGACCGTTGGACTTTGGCTGGATCCTAATGAATGATTTTGTTTTTCGGGGTGTCTGTGCAGCGCCGATCCTGTTCCGACTCCTGTGTCATATAATTCCTGAAAACATAACTGTACCCTCTTTGGATGGTTTGAGCTGTCTGTTCACAGCCTGAAGGATCTGGATTCGTTCTCCAGCTCGAACATTTGGTGGTCCACAAATTTGAAGGATTTTGAATTGAATATTCCGTTTTACAGGACATCATACTTGTGCTGCACTACGTTTGAGAAGCAGACAGTACGATATCTTTGTAGCAGGATTTCTATATGAAACATACGATTGACTTGAGGATGAAACTATCCAGCAGTCTATAAAGAACGATCCAACAGTCTGCACTTTTTCATAGGTCAACTTTTGCATGTTACCCTTTAACTTATGAGAACTTCTCCAGTGTGTCATTGCTGCCAGTCAGTCCCTGAGGTTTGAGTCGCTGGTCATCATATTGAAGCGACGGACAACAATCCAGTCACAACAAAGACTGATTCAAAGTCAGATATCAGTAATGAGCTTCATTTAAGTTCTGGTACCACAACTGTTTTAGATGCAGAGCTTTGCAGTGGCCCTTGCCCCTCCTCATCCCCTCATGTATAAGGGCCCAGGCCCATATGGGGGTCCCCTCACCACCCCTACTCTCTCTCAGGTCCTGTGTGTGTGTGTGTGTGTGTGTGTGTGTGCGTGTGTGTGTGTGTGTTACCCTGACCCACAAACTGACCTCCTCAAACTTCAAACTGAATACTTCTGGCAGTTACCACGACGACAGAGCTCTCCAAGCCTTATCCTACTTACTGAGACGAGACGAGGAGCGAGGAGGAGGAGGAGGAGAGCAGGAGCGAGAAAGTAAAGAAAGAAGAGAGGGACAGAGAACAGTGTGAACAGAGAGGGACACACACACACACACACACACACACACACACACACACACACACACCGGTAAAGAGAGGGAGGGGAGGGGAGGGGGGGAGGCAGAGGGAGGGCAGCCAGGCAGAAAGCGAGAGTTGCTGCTTTTGCATCTCTGTGTTTTTCATGAGTAGACAGTTTACTGGGAGATTATTCACAGTCTGGTATTTAGCCTTATTAGGCCACTGCTCCCAATTCAGACTTCCCCTCCCATCATCCACGGCCACACTCAGGCTGTTTTCTTTGTTTGTTTCCAGAATTCATTCATTTATTTATTACATTTTCCCTCTCTTCAGACAGTACATACACAACCTTTATTCAACACACCTTGTGTCCTCTCTGCTGTTCGCTGACAATAGAGTTGCAGAAGTGGGAGACGTCATTTTGGGCGTCCAGGGACAGGAAGTAAAAGTCCTGTTCCTTTTCTGAATAGACAGTGTTCGGTGAGCGGCAGCTGGAGCACGTCCAAAGTTTGGATGAATATAAAACTGCCCTGGTTGTATCATGACTACAAAGGACGAGCAAGTGTGTTAGAAAAGACGGACAGTCAAAGGTATTGAGTAAGAAACAGATTCTGGATCAGTTTTGAACAACAACACCGCCAGTTAAATAACACAATACCTTTTCTGACCTGACACTGTCATGGTCAAGGTTTGCTTAGCATTGGGCACAAAAACAAAATGGTTATATTTGGGGAAACTTTGCTGTTTTCTGTTCAAATAACACAGTGAGACATCAGCATTCACTGTCAGTAGAAGGAAAACAGCCTCCCAGTGTCTTGTTAACCCTTCCATCCACACACCTTGACCTCCGTCTTTGGTGGACTTCGTGGCTCTATAACATCGTCATGTTATTTCCTCCTTTGCCCCCACTGGACAAAAACGTTATTACCCATTTCCTGAAACAACTGATGCTGTCGCTTTCCCTCGGACGACTGTCTCCTTTTCCATGAATTTGGCAACTATGGTGCAGCTTTTGTTCACAAACGTAAGGGCAAAGTGTTTCAAATGTACTGCAGCGCTGATTCACACCTCTGACTGGCTTCTTCATAGCAAACACATCCAAGGTTAATGGCTACTGCACTATTTGGAGCTCTCTGTCTTACTAAACTGGCAGAAAACAACTATTGGTCAGAAACAAAGGTGAAATATTTACAACTGAGGGTGCAACACAAACCCACTGTACTGTCATATGAAGACTGAGAATAATGACGTCTTCAAAAGACATTCTCACGCACTTCTTCACAACCTGTAAACTACTTAGTGTGCGACATTTTACTGCTAATAGCTTCCTTCACGTGCCATAGAGACCTCCCTCCATGCTGCTCCACATCCCGCAGGCCCGTTAGAAAACATGGCCAGAGGGTCACTCCTGCTAACAGAGATTCACGCACAGCAAGAGTCCTCACGAGGGGACTCTCTGAGTGTGTGAGACGTAGACAGAGGGACAGAGTTAAAGACACAAAGTCCATCTTGGCTGTGTGTGTGTGTATATGCAAAAGTAAACGTTTGACTGTGAGCGTGGGCCTTGAGGAGAGCGACTCAGAGCGATCTGATGGAAGGAGACTCAAAATCAATGTTTGTGTCCCCGGGCCAGCCGTCACTCATCAGCCCGGAGACTGACGAGACTGATCCATCAGCTTTAATCTGCACTCAACAGCCTCACCTGACTCGTTCCCAAGGCCACGCACTCTACGTACACAGGACGAGACAAAACTCTCAGTGCTGGGACCGTTTGCAGGGGTAAACATTGCCAAATGTCCCGTCTGTCCCAGTGCTGCCAGTATTGTGGACTCACCACACACAGAGGGACATAATACTGAAAGATGAAAAGGAGAGAGCGATGTGTCCCGTATGCTGTTCAGGTCCTATCTTTCTCTCGCCTGTCCAGGAATAGATCTTGTCCACAACCTGCCCTTTCCCACCCAGTAATGTCCTCTTTTTGTGGTCAGTCGTGCCCTATAAGCCCATTTTGCCCTGTCTTGTCCTCTCCTGCAGTGTCCTGTTCTGTCCTATCTGAGAATATTCGCTGTGGATCTGCCTCATCCTGCTCTATATCCTGTCCTGTCTTGTCTTGTTCTTTCATGTCCTGTCCTGTGTTCTGCTTATTCTTTACTTGTCACATACTGTCCTGTCCTGTCCTTCCTGGCGCAGTCCTGTCTTGTCCTGTCCTGCTTCGTCTTGACCTTGCCATTTTCTGCCCTGTCCTTTATGTCCCATCTCGATCTATCCCGTGCTGCCCTGTGTAATCCAACTTTTCCCACCGTGTCCTTTCCTGCCCAGTTTCATCTTGTCCTGTCATGACCTTATCATAATCATCCCTCTCATGTCCTTTATGTCCAGTCCTGATCTCTCCTGTTCTGTCTTGTCCCATCATATGATACACTGTTCTATAAAGTCAAGTCTTGACCTGTCCAGCTTGTTTTTTTTGTCTTATCCTGTCCTGATCTGTTTTATATGTATATTTCTGTCCCCTTACTGTATGTTTGCACTAACAATGTATGAACCTGTCTTGCACGAGGATGAATCGTGCCTTTAAAAGGAATTTGCCGCTAACAGAATCTTTCATGGAAGTTTTTCTCCATCAACACGAAGCGGAGACCCAAAGGCTGCAACGGTGTGCTAAAATGCTCCAGATCAAATTTCTTTTTCTACATTAACCTTCTTTTCACCTCACTCACATGATTCAAAAAGCCTTTAAGTCAAAACACTCCACAGTGTTTTCTATGCAAAGACATCTTCCTCAGTTGAGGAAATTGTTGTATAAAGTCTTTTACATGAGCAGGCATCATAAACTGAAAGTGCTTGCTACTATAGTCAGTTCATTTTATGTCCTCTACTGACCTTTCCTGTCCTCTCATATTTTGTGGGGGTTTTTTATGTCCTGATATATTTGTCAGTTTTGCTCAGACAGGTTCTGTCATATATTGCCCTGTTTTGTTTTATCCTGTTCTTCCATTTGATATTTTCTTTGGTACTATTTCGCTCTAATCTGAACTGTTCAGATCTATTTTTGCTGCTGTGGTCTGTTAAACAAAGTTTCTTTCAGCCCTCTGGATGCTCTGTGAAGGTTATACTGTAAATAACGTTTTATTCAATTTATTACTGTTTCTAAAAAAAAAAAAAATTTAAAAATTACAACACACTTTTACTCACAAAGTTAATTTCTAAAATCTGGCATCATGGCCTAAATTGTAAAAATGTAGCCAGTGATTGATTTATCATTTATTTGTTAGACAAACTCGGTTACTACACCTTTAAATCAAATGTTTATTTCTCATATTTTATTGCTACTGTCATGATTATTTAATCTGCAGTTGCCACTTGCATATGAGTTATCGTACTGTACTGTCTTAACATCACAAGAGGCGCAGTGTAATAGAGATGATAATCACTTTAAAGCTGCGGCTGTGAGCATAAACTGCAGGCTGTCTGGGCTAACAGTCCTGAGCCCTCCCTCAGGGCTGCAGTGCATGTTTGAGCTCCATCAGTCGGTAAATCGGTAAATGATCCCGGCTGTCATTTAATCAATATGAACAGGCAGCAGCTGTCACACATCATCGTCTCCCCTGAGGGTCGTTGTCATGACGCAACATAAAAACGTGTGTGTGTGTGTGTTTGTGTGTAAATGTGTGTGTGTTTGTCTCCTTTCGTGTTGTATTTGATGTATTTTCATAGGCCTTTATTGTGACAACCAGGATACATGAAGAGCGTACTCTGGTACATGGTGTCTGTACTACAAGACACACTTATTTCATTTAATGCCAAAAGGATTACAGATTGACCAAGCAGTTAATCGACAGAAAATTGCCAATGATTTTGATAACCAATTGATCACTGAAGTCATTTATCAAGCTGAGGCCAACAACTTGTTCATTCTAGATTCTCAAATCTGAGGATTTGCTGTTTTTTTCTGTATTTTATATATTGTGTCTTTGGATTTTGGACAGTTACTTTGACAAAACAAGCATTTCAAAGACACTTTTGGGAGTGTGATTTGCATTTTCAATTTTTTGACATTCTATAGAAAAACAACTGACAGATTAATTGATGGTGACACTGAGAGTTCAGACCACTTTCTGTGCTGTTTAAGGATAAAATTAAAGGTTTATGATAAATCTGAGTTTGTTGAGTTGTCAACTCAAATAGAGCGTTGCACAATGTTCTAAGATAGAAAAAAAAAAGAGAAAAAATACAGTTTAGCTTTGCTGGAAGCGTGCAAGACTTGGTAAAATGTCTCAAAGTGATTTTCAGATTTTTTTTAATATCATTCCAAAGCATTCGATATCTCCACATAATACATAGTTTTCCTGCAGTAATTCTGAGAGACAGCAGAGTTAATGACAGGAGGGGATTCAGGACGTTATAATACTGCAGGAGGTATTCCTCCCCTCTTTCCTCCTCTCCTTTCCTTTCGTCCCTCTTCCTTTCCTCACCTCTCCTAACGTGAGACAGTGAAATCTCATCCAGCCACTCTGCCTGCCCTTATAGCCAGCAGAGAGGGACATGTCATTTCACTTGTGTGCATGTGTGTGTGTGTGTCCCTTACTGTGCAACACACAATGACGAGAGCAGAGGGAGGAGGCAGCTGGGGGGGTGACAGGGCTCTGATCTCTCAGATAGGGAGATAGCCACCTGATTTAAATGGCTCGCTTGTTCCCAGCAGTCACTTGATCGGCGTGTGAACTGACTCCTCTCTTATTTACAATCAAATGCTGCTGCACTGACCTGCCCAACCCAACCCAGACCAGACCTGTCTCTCTCTCTCTCTCTCTCTCTCTCTCTCTCTCTCTCTCTCTCTCTCTCTCCCTCTCTGCCCTATATTTGCCATTTCTCGCTCCCTCCCTCACACACACACACACACACACACACACACACACCTACACATGCAGGTGTACTCAGAAATGTTGCGGTGGAAACTTCCACAGATGTGTCTAATTATGATCACGCAGTTTTTTTAATCTGAGCTCAAGTTAAGTTCGAGTTGTTTTTTTCACATTAACACATCTCTTTACAATCATTTGATATTGCATATTAAAAATTCTATAGCTGCTCTATATAAATCTATAGCCACTTAAAGCTTTAATGCTGCTTTGCCTGGTCAGTTTTTCCTGGCAAACACTCTCGAGTAGCCATGTTTTATGAGTCTATGGCTGCATCAAAAGCAATTTGTTCAGAGTAATTTGAGGAAAAGGTGTTAAGAGCGGAGAAACAACAACAAAGGAAATTCACATTTTTAAAAAGGATCTCAGGGATTGCCATACGAACACACTGTCTCATGAGAAACAAATACAGCCCTGCGGGAAGCAGAATTTGTCTAAAAGTCAAAGATCTCTGTGTGCACAGTTACGTTCAGATACATGAGCTACAGAAAAAGACATGTTTGGTGGCTTCCCTGAAGAGAAAAGAAGACATGACAGGTGTGAAAGGTAGCCTGCTTTGTGGCAGATTATTGTAGAGCCTAGAACAGAGGACAAAATTCTCTGTTTCGCTTCTTAATATAAAATGTTTTGCTCATGTCTGACAAATGTTTCAACACCGCAGCGGTGGTGTTTTATAAGTAAATAATAAATAACATAGCTAGCTCAGCATACAGTACAGGTAAGGACATATCCTTCAGATTTTGATCATGATGTGCAAATATTATTATTTGAACACACTTTGCAAATATTTACTGGGTGACAAGTTTCTACTGCAGAAGCCCAGTTTTCTCCAGGGACCACTAAAACGTCTCTAATCTAATCTAATCTAATCCAATCTAATCTAATCTAATGAAGAGGGGTGTTTGAATGGTTTATGCCTGCTCTTAAGATGATAGAGAACATTTTTCTGAGACTTTCTCATTGTGCTCCTCTGATTTACTGACATATGATACTGTTGACGTTGTGGTGGTAAAGAAGGGGAGGAAAAAAATCTGAAAATAACGAATCTTTTAAAATCAAAAGTCATCACTGGACAAAAGTGAATTCATAAACTGTGGAAAATAACAGACGCTCATCTAAAATTCCTCCAAATGTGCGCTGATCTGAGTCAGGGAGAAAAAACTTCAGTCTACTGCATCTGTCTGCCTGTCTGTCTGTAACTGTCCTGTCTGATTATCTCTCCCAGTTGGCCCCGAGGGGACACCCACACTGAAAGAGGCCACTCTTCCATTCAACAACAGCTTCTGTCAGAGAGACGGACAGAGGGAGAGGGAGGCCTCAGAGTCACCAGCTCCAGAATAGCCTGATAGTGACTGATGCAATCAATCGAAATCTACACGACAGTCAACATGATCGACTGGGAACGAGGTTTTACGCTTAATAAAAGAAAAGTGCTCTGCATGCGAGCTGAGCGGATGTAGAAATGTAAAGAGGGAAGGGTCCGTGCAGTCTTCCGAGTCTTCCTGTTTTATTTTAAGCAAGAAAAAATCCACAAGGTTTGAGCCAAACGTTGTCAGCTGTGAACATCCTGTAAGCGCACATCAGAAAAGCAGCAGTTTATAAATTGTGTTAACACACTAATTCCCTGTTAATACATAAGTGCCTGACTGATCAGTCAGAGCACAGTCTGTACCAAACTGATGGATAGATGTTGTTTTTTTGTGGTTGTTTGTCGTATGACAAGATGTCTGATTACATTACAACACTAACTGTGACATTATTACGACTTTATCATCACTTTAAACATGAATAGTGCCTATAAATCGATCACACAACAGCTTTTATGAGCTGTGATGTTAAATGGTTAATAATTAAGTAGGAATTCCTTCAAGACAACAACTCGTGGTGGGCACTCCCTCTGCTTATCAGTGTCATTCTCAACTCAGCTGTACACCTACAGCTGAGTTGATTTAGGAAAATGTACGCACTCAATTTAAATTCTTTTTATTTGACTCATCCTGAACACGCCTGAATTATGCAAACAGGATTCAACCGATGCATGGTTGTAGTCCCTCTATTTTTGTGATAATATTAACAGTAGCGTGTGATCCATGCAGTCACAAATTAAAAACTGCTTGTTAGAAATGGCAATTCATGTAGCCAACAGGTAGAAAACCATGTGAGTAAACCAGCAGAGGGCCACGGGTCAGATGAATAATTCACCACAGGGAGAGATATGACATTTCCTCACAGGGGAATGTGATCCGGGGTGATGTTCTGTGTGTCAACATGATTTGTTATAACAGCCCAGTATCTCAGCACTGAAGGGTCTGAATTCATCTGCATGTGTCAGTTACGGAGGCCCCTGACGCAACAACATTTGGCAAATCTGACATTTAGAGGATGCTTTCAGCCACTGGGTGCTTCTATTTGATGTGCCGATTCTTGAAGAGAGGAGGAAATAAGTGCAGACTGAGGGGAAGCACAAGTGGAGGGTGTTGTCTGAAGGATGGCCTACGTGTCTGTACAGTACGGGCTGTGTGTGTGTGTGTGTGTGTGTGTGTGTGTGTGTGTGTGTGTGAAGCTGAGAGTGCTGTCACGTTGATGTCACTGACAAAGCCTTTGAACAACTGCACTATCTCTGTGACACTTTGTAATGTAAGCCTACCCTTAAAGCACATTCACACCTCGTCCTGTGGGTTACTTAAAAAAAACAAAACACACATTACGAGTGTCGACTAACAACGTGTGGAAACGTAATCTGCTCTCACGCACTGACGCTCTTGTTTCCAAACAAACTGAAATTTGCATTAATTGTTACTTTTACATTTTGGCCTTAAAGACTGTGCAGAAAAAAAGCATCAATTTCATTCAGGTAACCGTGTTTTAAAGAGACAAACTCTAAACACACATTTTGATGCTGATCAGATTCTGTGTAATTACGTATTAAACACTAAAACACATGAAGTCAAACCCACAAAGCTTAGATTCTGTCTGGGAGCCTGGACACCTCAGGCACCACGTAATAGCTTTAAAAAAAAAAAACTTAAAATTGTTGAAACATTAATGATCACATTGATACTTCATGACTTTTTCTCACTTCATGAGAAATGCTCCTAAATGTGCTTTTTGTCAGTGAAAATGACGCATCGCTTCTTTTTCATGGTTATTTCCGTTCTTTGTCAGCTTTGTCTAAAACCTTCTTCAAAACTTAAAAAGCAACAGTTTGCTGCATATAAAAAAAAATCACCACTTCAGTGCTTTTCCACACATTAGATTTCAATAAAAATAACATTTGATTGATTTTTCAATCATTATTTTCTTGACAAATACAGCTGAGGGATCAGAAAAAAAAACAACTCCTTGCTACTGTTTCCTTTAATTTAACAAACCCAGATTTTGCTTAATGTCATCTGTAGCAGTGTCACTTGGATTAGAAGAATTTCAATACATGAAATTGCATTTGATTGTAATTAATTCTAGTTTAAAACACCTGATAGATAGATAGATAGATAGATAGATAGATAGATAGATAGATAGTCTTACTGTACACACTCACTTACAGAGACAGAGACACACACACACACACACTCAGTTTCTCCAGCGTCCATTCAGAGGGCTTGCGTACATCCCTGAGGGTTAGAAAGGCACGCAGGCTGTGGCCATTTCTAAAGCTTTTATTCTGAAAAGCAACACTCACAGCAAAGCCAGCAAACTGTGGCTAACGTGCACACGTCGTTCTCTTCATATAGGTCTGCTGGATTAATAAGCACAATTTTGTTTTAAAATTGAAAGTAGGACAATTTATTCTCTTGGCATATTTTTAAGAGTTGCATTTTCTTTTAAATGAGCGTGTCTGATATTTTGTTTGGACTTCCTTCTTGATTTAATCTGTTTTAGATGACAAAACTCTTTGAATAAAACACTTCCCCATCCATTTCTGGATGTGTGATGTTCTAAAATAGGACAACCCTCCGCCGTCCCCCTCCCCTATCAATGTGCGACTGGAGTTGTTGGTCAACAGTTGGGTCGGGGGGCCAGGCGGAGGGAGGGAGCGCCGCGAACAATGGACTGTGCTGTTGTGTGCTGGAGTCGGTGGAGGGAGAGGGAGAGAGTCAGGCTGATGACAGAGTGAAAGAGGTTAGTGTCTATGCTGGGAAATGAGACCAGAGGAGGGGGCTCCTGTGTCTGTTGGCTTGTTAATGATGATTCAGTCCCATCAGCTCAACAGCCTTCTCTATCAAGGAATCTCTGAATGCCTCCAGCTCAGCGGTGCCGTCACAAAAAAAACCACATGTGTAACAGTAAAATTATAATTAGGCTGGAAAAGGCTTTTGGATCAGCAGCTCCACTCTGATACCTTTAGATATACTAAATATCAATAAAGGGCAGGCTATATGTGCAGAAATCCACATAGACACAGAAATCTTAAAAATATTTTTTTTGTGAAATTGAACCATGGGTAAGTCAAAAGCTCAGACAGAGAAAACTGCCTTATTTTATCAGTATCAAATACAGCATAGGCCTAAAGTTCACAGCGAGGGAACAAAAGTAATTTCCTCTGTTTTTCTTGACATTTCAGACAATAATAGAGGGTTATGGTGCAGCTTTTGAGTGCAGGCTATCTTGTGTCTGCAGTTTCAACAACAACAACAACGGCATTACACGTCTAATGGCTGTGTCCAGATGCAGAGGAGTCGAGCCCTGCGTTTAACAGTCATCCTGATTCAACAAGTGACGGTGGCTGAAATCAAAGTAGTGGCCAACACGGCTGCAACGCCTCAGCCAACGGGAGCAAAATCTACAAAAAGCCAGTCGTTGCAGTGTTTTGAGTCAATCCGGCAACGATTTTTGTGTCTCCAGGCATCCCACCCGTTCTCGTCTCCTCCCTGCTCCCCTCCCTTCCCCTCCCGGGTCTGCCAGGCTCCTCGAGCCGGCCATGGGTGGCAGTCCGCCTGGAAACCTGCTGATACTGTTCCAGACGAGCGACGTGTTGCACGGAGGCAGGGAAACTGTTGTTCTGCTTCAAAGTCAAGACAAAAACGTAGACATGGTCTTATATTGCGTCTGTGGGCTGGGTTATTATAGACAGGCAGCCTCATTTCAATTTTGAGTAGGCTGTCGTGTTTTTAGAATACTTTCTGCTATTTTCAGGCTTCATTTTCATCTGGCACATCGTATCAAAAAGGGGGCTGGATTTGGGCTTTTTCTGTTTGCTTTTTACACTGGATGTGCAGATTCTACCCCCACCTTTGCCCTCTTCCCCTCCTCCCCAAACCCTCCCCAGGCCCGAGGAGGGACGTCAGTAAACACAGTCTCCAAATTTCCGGACAACAAAGGACCAGCAGACCGTGCACCACTTTCACTGGTAGCCGCATGATGAGCTGGTCCCATCCAGTCACCTGTTGCTTTAAGCTGCCTGAATGGGCAAGAGAGCTAAGAAAAAAATCTAATTAAAAAAAAAAAAAACATGTTGTCTGCATTGTTGAAAATTAACATTATTTTCTATGTGATTTAGAGACAGTTTGACCCTAAATCCCCCCCCACCCCCACCCCTACCCCCTTCACACTCAATCTGTTCACATTTACTGCCCAAAAGCCTGTGTCCTCTCCTCACTCTCTATTTTTTTTTTCAGTGACCATATAGCTCGTGAGCTGATCTCCTAAATTGGAGCTACATTGTCCTCTTCCCCACAGCAGCCAGCAGGCTCAGCAGCCAGCACAGCCAGCCAAGCGTTTGACGTTATTAAATAATAAAGAGATGCTGATCTGGTAGCATTGTTGTGAAGGAAAAAAGGCCAATTAGTGTGTCGTTATACTGTCATTATGGCTGTATTAACTCAAATTAGTTATAAGACAATATGCATATTGACACTTGCATTTTACATATTTAGACTATAAGGAATATTAGTCTGTAGGCCTACATTGAAAATATAGCAGTGATTGTACATTTATCACATATAGTGCCCGAGACATAAAATAGAGATTTTACTAAAAGAACACAACGTGGAGAAACAACACAAAACCTGAAATGAACAGACTATAATTAGATATTTTGGACGAAGAAAAAAGTGTGATTTTGTGTGCCCTGGTTTATTATCATTCACCTGAATATCAGGTTGAAATATATCACTCAAAATGACGACAAAGCGAAGTTATGGAATATAAAATTCAATGAGAAGAATGTTAAATGGCCTAAAGGAGAAATTGTTTGACTTGAAAATTGGGGGGTAATAGCAGCTTTTTGTGTAATGAGCTCAACTGACTTATTAGCGACCCTGTTCTTTTCATGGCAGAGTACAGATCAGTTTTAGCGCAGAGCTGAAGGATTTCCCTGACAGGCTAAAGTACAACAGGCCTTATATTGTTGTTTGTCAGCTCCTCTGCGAGAAAAATCCCCCTCCACTCCCCCCTTCCACCCCTCTGTCTCTCCTTTCTCCCGCCTCTTGCACTTTCTCCTGGCCTATGCTAATCTCCTCCAGACCAGGCATATGTTATCAGAGGCCTGAACAGTCGGGCTTTATCGATAAACTCTATTAGAAGTTCAGGTCTTAACTCAGGTCAACTCAAGCCACTTGTGCTTGTTCACCATCACACCACAGACCATGACTTTATGCTGCAAGAAAACGCAAAAAAAAAAAAAAAAATGCTCATTTCCAATAATCATTTTTTATGTCAATTAGCAGTTCTGTGGTGGGAACCAAAATAGTAAACACGCTGAACAAAAACAGGGACAGTGTTTAACATATTAGGCAGCCACATGAGTGTGAATTAGTTCTCTGCCATTTAACAAGAGCCAATCAGAGGCCAGGGCCACCATTATCCGACATGACACAGAAATAATTGACAGTTAGTGATGGTTACTGTGTAAGTAATGAATTGATAAATAAGGGGAAAAAACGTTCAATTCAAATGTTCAATGAAGTATGGAAGAAGCTCAAGAAAATGGAACATATAACCAGGAGTTGAGTGTTCAAGCGGCTGCAGGTGACAAAGAGTCAGACCAGACTGTTGTTGCCAATAGTTTCTAAGCTATTCACCTATCATGTTACACATTTCACACTGAAAATCTTCATCTGTGAAGTAGCATCCTCCTAAATGCTCTGATGTGCAGTTGAGGAGAAGTTAAAATAAAAAAGTCTAGAGAACAGACAGGAAACTGGAGTTATACTAAAAAATAAAAAGGAGACAAAACTGTTGTTGTTTTTCCAAGATCCGCTGCAAACTGCGCATTCCTTTAATGATGGCGCTCTATAAAGCTGTCAGCATCA